>NC_048298.1:230494446-230534384 GCF_013100865.1 Trachemys scripta elegans | reverse complement strand
GGGGCGTTCACTCACACACAGATTCGGAGATCCTAGCCTCCCTATTGCCCCGGACATGTTCGGCTTTTTGGCAATTCCCCCCGGACGGGGATTTGGGGACCAAAAATCCGGACATGTCCGGGGAAATAGGGAGGCTAGGATCTCCGAATCTGTGTGTGTTGGTCGCCCGCTGTGACATCATCTCGGTGCGACACTCGGCTCCTGCCCAGGGCATGCTGGGGGCTGTAGTCCGGCCGGGCCTCACGCTCCAGGGAGAGCCGGGAGGGGGGGAGCGGCCGAGAACTACAACTCCCAGTGGCCCCTGCGACGCGACCAACCTGCCACTGTGAGGCAGACCCTGCGCCGCCGGAGCAGAGCAGCTGGAGCCCGGGAGGGGAAGTGCCCGGCTGGGGGCGCAGGGTCCGGAGGCATGGGGGCTGCCTGAAGCCCATAGCGCTCGGGCAGCTCGGCTCTTAAACAGAGCCGAAGAGTCAGGTGAGAAGCAGAGCCGCCATTTTCCCGGACATGTTTGGCTTTTTGGCAATTCCCCCCGGACGGGGGTTTGACTGCCGAAAAGCCGGACATGTCCAGGAAAAAGAGGAAATATGGTAACCATTACAATATACTTACGGTCCTGGCTCTGGCCCTAAATTTTGCTTAGAGCTCCATCTATGCATGTAGCTAGGATTTCGTAGTTATAAAGTAAATTGTTTGTGAGCTGCCTGCTAGATATAGTTCAAAAAAGGAACTGGTTTATCAGGACAAGTGTTTGTTGAAATAAGGTATGGATTATCATGCACACAATGCATTTGCACTGATGTCAGAATTAGAGTTCGATAACAAAGATGAAATAAAATCAGCTAATTACAGGGAACGTGTATTCTTCTGCAAGCAAGCCCAGAGGTATTGTATGTTGCACTGATCTTGTCCATTGTTCAGGTGCTAAACCGGAAGTTGACACTTCCAGGAATTGATTTGGCTGGATAGCACATACGTTCTTGAAATAGCAATGCTTCTACTGTAGATCTTTGAAGAATTTGAACTGAATGAGGACCAAAATAGCTGTGAGCCACATGCTGCCCTCTGCTGCACAGTGCTTGGAGGAGCAAAACTGGAGAGACAAGCTCCAAATTTGCAGTGTGAGGAGAACACACTGGCTCCATAATACGTTCTCTTCTGCCCTCAAATTCTGTGGAAGCCTTTTTGCATGAACTCTGCAGAGTTGGGGTTCCACAGGGCTGGAGAATATTTTGGGAGGTCTACACAAGGCAAACCAAGGAGCAATAACTCTCCAAAGCCAGATCCCCTTAATATTGTATGGATTTCCAAGGGAGTTATTGCTGGTTGAGGAGAGTTAATTAGGCACGGAGGGAGAGAGAGTTAATGGCAGAATGGCTCAAAAGCATGAACTAAAGAGCACAAAATGTATCTGTGATAACTGGAAGAATAAATGTAATGGGGCAGGTCCTCAACTGGTGTAAATCAGTATAGCTCCATGAGGATGTGACCAACAGTCAGGTTAACAGTCCTGTTAACACACACTGGCCTTAATGCTGGCTTTTCCCCCTTTTTTAAGGTATGCTGTGAGACTAAAAACCCACGCAGGCCCTAATGCCACTCCAGAGGACAAACAGCTAGCAGCATTATGGTTAGTAGATCAATATTTACTCAAAGCCTTCTTTGATGCAGTGAGTCAGTCCTTGAAAATCAAATGCTTAGTGCAGTCAGACAGAGGCTTGGTTTTGTGTTGTCTGTTGACATAAAGAGAATACTTCCTGATCCAAGAAGATCCAGACCAGTGTCATCTCTTTTTTTCTTGTACTACTGTGCCTGGTCTGTGTTCTGTTTCTGTAAATAAGCAATTCATATTTATTGGCTGTGACAGGTCAGCTATGGCACGTCTGCGTAATTAATTTTTAAGTGCCTGATGGTCTGTGTTTTTATGACTGATGTACTTTCCTTGTAACAGCGTCTCAGTAATTTCTTCTGTGTATAACATTTTAGGTTCAATCATCATAAATTATACTCATATTGTATGAAAGGTTAGTATGTTGATAATTAAACAACTTGGATTAACCCTTTGAATGAATATTCCGAGATATATGCATTTAATTTAGATTCTGTAAAAATTTGCTGAACACTAATAATAATGTTATTAAAATTAAATTTAAATTTTAACAACTATATAGTTAACACGTACAATATCTATTACATGGTTATGGATTCTTAGTAAATGGGTTTTACAACAGTTTATCTATTCTTAACACCTGTAAAAATCCAAATTAAATGTATTTAGAATCTATAAATTAAACAATCTTAATTTATCATTTTATATAAAAAAGAAAGACTATTTAGTGATCTATTTTAATTAAATATATGTCCTTTGTCACTGCTTTAATGCACAATTGGGTGCACAAATAAGATTAACAGTAATTGTTTTTAAAATGCTTAAATGGGAAAACGACTAAAAATAGTTTTTAAAAATAGCTGACCATGTCTATTTCTGGGTTTTGTAAAGTGTTTTCCAGAACCGACACAGCGTTTTAGTGTGTGGAATTTAATTCAAATTCATAAAGCCACTGCATCTGTTTAAGCAGAAAGGTCACAGCAAGGGAAAGTAGGCAGAGCACTCCTTCAGCACTGCATAGCAACCCTAACTCATTGTCTGCCACATAGCAGATGAGTTGACATCATTTGCATATGTACTGTAACCTATGAAGGTGACAGAGTGAGAATTATGAGGACTGTAAGTCCATTGTATCCTTTGGCTCTGTACAATGCACACTGGGCATACTGCCACACAACTAGTTTATCTGATACTGATCTCCTAAGAAGAGACTGTCCTCTAGTGGTAAAAGAGGAAATTTCAAACTTTCAAGGTTGCTGATCTAAAAAAGGAAAACCCTATGAAAGTGAATTATAACAATCCTGGCTGAGATTTGCAACAGTGGCTAGTGATTTTGAGTGATTTGATTTGATTTTTGGCTGCCCAACGCACCTTAATTGGGTGAGATTATCAGAGGGTGAGATGACAGCACTTTCGAAATTCAGGATGCTCTAAGATATCTCAAAATGGACATCCAAAACACCAATAACCTTTGAAAATCTTGGCCTCTGTTACCAAATGAAAACAAGTGTTACTGATTTTTGTGTTACATACTGTTGAGCAATCCCCCATCTTGTGAATACACAAAAACCTGATGGAGAAGATCAAGCATTTTATATGTATTATTTATTTATCAGTTATTGTTGTTATGTGTGTTAAGTGGAATCCCTGCAAATGGAGGATTGTGGAATTCCTGTTATTGGAGGTTTTTAAGACTGGGTTAGACAAACACCTGACAGGGATGGTCTAGGTACACTGAGTCCTGCTTCAGTGCAGGGGGCTGGACTAGAGGGCCTCTTAAGGTGCCTTCCATCCCTACATTTCTATGACTGTATAATTATTGTTAATTACTATTATTGCGTATTTGTTTATATGGTATTATAAAGGTGCATGGTGCGCAACAGAAACCGTGAAGACAATGGGCCAGCTCCTCCCCTGTGCTTCCCTTTTGTTCTAGTTATCGCTGCTTAGCACGTTCTTTGTAAAGGAATCCTCAGGCAGAATAGAGTCTTCTTAGCAGCTTCTACATTACCTCCCTTCTGGTCCCCAGGAAAGGCATGTGACTAGGGAAATGTAGTCATGTTAGGGGCATCCTTGTTCCCTGGCAGTTTCCAGCTGCTTGAAGAGTCCACTGGGGTCATAATCATCTAATATGAATAGGCCTGAGACAGCTCTTATTTACTCCATTGACTAGTCTATTCCTGGGTCATATGGCCCCAAGATTAGGGGCCACAAAGGGCACCTTTATGCTTTAAAGGTGCTGTAACACATTTTACATTTTGTCTTCTTTCTGTTTGTTCTAGTTATCGCTGTTTGGCACTTCTATACTGGAGAATGTTCCGACTCAAAAGAGATCATGCTGTAAAGTATTCAAAAGCACTTATTGATTATTTCAAGGTACTTTCATACTATCTTACATTTTCAAATTGCTAATAATGATATGGAATTCTGCATCTTTTTTAAAAGAGTAGCCCTATTGGACCCAATCCTACTCCCACTGGAGTTTTGTCATAGGCTTCAGTGGAAGCCATTAATTTCCAGTCTGTCGTTCTGTATTCACAAAAGCACATGTTTTCAGTATACAAAACTTACAACTTACTGAAGGAAGAGCAACTTACCATGCCATGAAACTGACACATCCTGCCCATTCTCCTTTTTTCTTGATTGTCCAGTGTGATTCATGGTGCTCTGCGATTAATACGTTTTACAATATTCACAATCAGAATCTACTTCAGGATGCACCTCAAGGTAGATTTCGTATTGGTTGGAGACTTTGAGCTAGCTCCATATTTGGAATAACTTGTAGGGTTCCTATTTATGGACATCAGCGTGTAAGAAAAGGCAAAGGGATAAATTCTTCCCTAAGGTATTGGGCTGGAGTCCACATTGGCTTCAGTGGGAGTTGCATGCAAGTATATCTGTGGTCAGAATATATATCTGCCACCAACTTGGCACACCTGGGCTTGCCTCCACTTCCTATCTTGTTTTCCCCAGATATTCCCTTCAATTCTCCGCTCTCTCATAATGCAGTGCACTACTTTATTTTTAGTATGACAGGAAGTCATTAGATTTTTAAAATGTTCCCTAAAATGGCAATATTTGATTGGAAAACATCTGGAAATCAAACATTCCAGATTGATCTGTAACAGAGTAGGTCAAATATTTGGCCTACAAACATAATCTTTGTATTCCTATCTGGAAAAAAAAAAACAAAAATTGGTGGCTGCTTCTACCCTTCAATTTGTTTTTATATCCTGAGATATAAAATCAGAGAGCAGTGAGGGTACAAATGCTCTGCAGTCCTGATTCTCTTTGGGTACCCTAAGTAGTCATTTGGTTTGGGATATTTTAGTATGTTTTTTCTTTGGGGAGGAGGGAGCAGGGGTTGTCCCATCCTATACATAAAATAGAAAAAAATCCCCAGCACAAATATTTTGTTAATGATGAACTTTAAGGAGAGGCACAAATTTTCATGACCAAATTATGAACTCATAAATAGGCAGAAAGGGTGACAAATCTTTTACTATGAAATTGAAATAGATGTCACCAAAACTGGATTTAAATGTGTAAATGAGTAACATTTAATTAAATGTATGTTTGTCTAATAAGCATCTTTAGTTTATTGGTAAGAAATCTATAAATATTGTAACACTGTACTTCTCCTACCAATTCAAATAACACTTGTAGTAAAAATTGGAAATTCAGTCTCACAGCCATGTGCAATGTCTCTTAACAAAAGAAAGAAACCTTTCTACAGAAAACAAAGGTGATATTTATTCTTTATTATAGTAACATAAGCATCATACAAGACAAGCTTGGGGGTTTTTTTGCAGGGCTTCTGCTGATATAATAATTCTGTAGATTCTCATTAGAAAGTAAAGTAAAAAATGAAAAATTGCTCATTCATCGGTGGAAAACAAGCCAATTTTAGACTTGTTTCATATATTTGTACCTAAAAGCTTTCAAAATCATCTAACATGACGTGCTTACTGGATTAAAAAACTCTCAGATATATTGTCAAATAAGAAAATAGATCAGAATTTGTCACACACATTTTCAGCGTAAATTTGATATCTTTTTCTTTTAGAAAAGAAAAATTATTTAAATCTTCTTTTAAACTTTTTATTTCCATTTTCAAAAAATTAATAAAGCAGAGAATTTTAAGAAGTCACAGACATTTGGGAGTTAAAGATTTTTGAGAAAATAAGAGATTCAGTTCGGGTCATGAAAGCAGAACAAAGCCCACAGGAGAATCAGTGGCGATGGAGAAGATGCTGTAAGTTAGACTCAATTACACTTTCTGAGAGCTACTTCCCTCATCATACTGGTGTCTAACAGAGTCTAAACTAAGTAGGGCAGAGGCTATTTTAACTTACATTGTAAGTGTCTCCCATCTTCTTCCAGCTCCTCCATGTGTAAATTACCTGCTCTTAGACTCCCTTACACATCAGCAGGATGGACATAAGTAGCTTCGAGAGAGTCTAGCTGAGTCTAAATGAATGTCTGAAACCAAGGCAAGGACAGTCAGATCTAGGGGTTGGAGCCAAGAGTCAGAGCCGGAATCAGGAGTCAAGAGCAGTGTTGGAACAAGATAAAAGGAGGGCGGGAGCAGGACTAGGGACAAGGCTGGGATTTAACTAGGACTGGAGCAGGCTGAGGCCTGTGGAGTCTGTCACCACTATCAGACAAACGAGAGTTCCAAGCCATGAAGCAACACTGAGCAGACTGAGCTATTGTTTCTCCTGTTAGGCTTATATACCCACTCTGAGAGTCACAAGACCAGCTCCTGGTTTGTGGGTTGGCTGGAGCCTAACACAGGAATGACTCATCCCCGCATATGGTTTAATCAGGCTCTAGTTCAGGGAAGACTTATCACCTCACACTGAATGTAAGGGAGTCTCCCTGACATCACCGTATGTACCATCTCTAAATTTGGCCCAGTTGATTTAAGGCATCATGAGACTTGAATACACTTTTCATATGTATCATTTCTACTTTTTGCACCCCATCTTTACATTCTCTTTGTTGACATTCATTTCACAGTCCTGTTTAAATTATAGGTTTGTAAATGGGTTTTTTTGTTCGTTCTACAGAATTCATCGAAAGCTGCCCAGGCTCCATCTCCATGGGGTGCCAGTGGAAAGTAAGTTCACTCATCACACAGAAACTATGTCTGAATAGCAGTGAGAAATGGCATTTGCTATGTTCTGCTATTTTCTGTTTCAGGAGCACAGGAACTCCATCCCCCATGTCTCCTAGCCCTTCTCCTGTCAGCTCAGTAGGATCCCAGGGGAGCACTGGTGCCCCTTCCCCCTCTTCCACTATCAGCATTCCACAGCGTATTCATCAGATGGCAGCCAATCACGTCAGTATTACCAACAGCATCCTGCACAGCTATGACTACTGGGAGATGGCTGACAATCTAGCCAAGGAAAATAGAGGTGCGTAATCTAACTCGTCCTTTAAAAACATGCCAATAAGACAATATATTGACCTACTTTGACAGTGGTCCTACTGGAAGATCTTACCTTCTGGATTACAGAGGTGTATTCTTTTAGCCTTTTCATGGGCTGTCCCAAAAGGTAACAAAAACAGTTTTGTCAGCATTCCCACTCAGAAGAGGGAAAATATCACTAATTTTTCCTTTATTTGACAGTCCAACTCTCACCTTTTTCCAGGAACAGATTCACAGACATCTGGCAGTCAAACAGGAATTAAATTGATCTTTTGAGTTCATTTAATTCTCCTTCTCCTGGGCGGTATTGCACAATCTTGTGGCAGAGCTACAGAAATGGATCTCTTTGGTCTTTTGTTCTTGTTTTACAAGAGAAAACTAATCAAGTGCACTGATGACATTCCCTTTTGGTGATGACTCTTACATGACCTCATATTTTTGCATGTATTGACTAAGACATTAACGTACAGCTATAGGACTCGTAGGATTTACGTGTCTGTGGGCACATAGGACATCTCCCCTCTGAGTATTCGGACCCTGTGTAAATATCTGAGGTTTAAGTCCCACTACTCTACTTTAGCTCTGACATGAACAATTAGATCATTGGTGTATTTACATGGCACCAGGACAAACATACAAGGCCAAGTTCTACTCTGAGTACATCAGCTTTACACGGGTATAATCAGAGTTTAAAGTCGGTGGGGGAGTAGCACAGCTTCACCTCCTATCTCTGACTTAGCTAAGCAGCATGGATGCTCCTTGCCTATGCTATGACATCTGGCCCTACCAACTCCAGTTGGGCCCTGCTCGGCACGGCTCTTGCAGGAGCAGTGCCTCTAGGGACCTCCCCAACTATCAGTTCCTCCAGAATCCACTGTCAGTGGAGCATGGGCAATAGCATAAGATAATAATATAGCTGCAGGCTGAATTCATTCCACTTATGTCCCCCATGAGTTTTAGGGAGAGAATCTGGAAGAGACAAGGCAGCTTCTCTTGCTCACCTCCTCCAATTTCATGTAGCTGCATGGGATGGAGGTTCAAAGGGGCCTGCGTGACATGAAGGTTGGACCATAGCAGAGGAGAAGAACCCCTCCCTTCGCCTGCATGTGCAGACTTTCCTCCACATACAGAGTTAGAGAGGATCAAGGGGTCCTCAGTTTTTACTGAGTCCCCCTTCAGGCAAAGTTCCCTCATGGTTTAAGTAGGAGTTGCCTGAGTAAAAACCTCAAGATTTGGCTGGCCTCACTCATTTTGAAAAGTGTTTCAGTCAGGATAATTTGTGCATTTGAACTACAAATGATGTCTCTTTATCTTTATAAGGACACCATTGGCAAGTAATCCTTTTATACACAAGATCAGTGGGAGTCAATGAAAGAAAGAACCAAGAAATTAGCTGTTTAATTTTTAAAACGAAATTGTTGGGAACACTCAGATCATGGACCATAGGGGCCTTAAGGACACTAATTTGCCCAAAACTTCCATTTTAATAAAATGTTCAGTGTGATTTAGTTAGTAATAGAAAATAGCTATTACATGGTGTCAGGGTTCCCTCCCCACTCTGAATTTTAGGGTACAGACATGGGGACCCGCATGAAGACCCCCTAAGCTTATTTCTACCAGCTTAGGTTAAAAACTCCCCTATTCCTTGGATTAAGTAACGCTGCCACCACCAAGTGATTTAAACAAACATTTAGGGAGGGCCACTTGGAGCCCTACCTTCCTCAAATATCCCCCCCAAATCCCTACACCCCCTTTCCTGGGGAGGCTTGAGAATAATATCCTCACAAATTGGTACAGGCAAACACATACCCAAACCCTTGGATCTTAAAACGATTAAAAATCAATCAGGTTCTTAAAAGGAGAATTTTAATTAAAGAAAAGGTAAAAGAATTACCTCTGTAAAATCGGGGTGGTAAGTACTTTACAGAATAACAAAAGACTTAAGAACATAGAGGATCTCCCCTCTAGGCAAAACCTCCCTCTAGACAAGGAAAAATCACAAGCCAAAATAAAAGTAAGCTAACACATTCCCTTATTATTACTTACTAATTCTAATTGAGTTGGATTGCTTGCCTTCTTGATCAGTCTCTGGCAAGCACATAGAACAGACAGACAAAGAACAGACAAAACAAAGCCTTTTCCCCCTCCCCAGATTTGAAAGTATCTTGTCCCCTTATTGGTCCTTTTGGTCAGGTGCCAGCTAGGTTACCTGAGCTTCTTAACCCTTTACAGGTAAAAGGATTTTGTGCCTCTGGCCAGGAGGGATTTTATAGTACTGTATACAGAAAGGTGGTTACCCTTCCCTTTATATTTATGACACATGGTGATAAATAGCAAATGTCACTTTCATTATTCTAATGCTTAATATTTTTCCATAGAGTTTTTTAATGAGTTGGATGCACTGATGGGACCTGTCACCCTACACAGCAGTATGGAACATTTAGTTCAGTACACTCAACAAGGACTTCACTGGGTACGGAGTAGTGCTCACGCAAAAGACTGTGTGCCATTCAAATGAACTGCATAATCTCCCATGGACAATTCAGTTATTCTGGACACTGTGCTACAGAAATAATCAACCATAGCATCCAAATAAAGGTGAATATTTCTTCAATGTTGAACAACATTTTTCAGAGTGTAGACATATATGTATGTATGGATAATATGCAGCTATGTCTCTCCAGAATGCATTGTTCCATAGCAATCTCCAAACATTGTCATACTCTAGACAAAATTGACCACAGATGTCTTAATACACACACACATTTCCTATGCCTGTGCTTAGAAAAACTCAGAAACCAAAATCTCATGAGTTAATTGAACCAAGTGCAATAAACGCAATGGCTCCTAGTCAGGAATGCACTTAAGTGTGTGTTTAACTTTAAGCATGTGCTTAAATGTAATTGACTTCAGTAGAACTTAAACATGCACTTAGGTGCTTTCCTGAATTAGGGACAATGAGAGTCTGACTGGCAGTTTGGCTGCTCCATAGAACTTTCAGTGTTAGCGCACCATCTCCCTCTTATTTCCTGATTGGGATGTATGGATGAATTGTGTAGACTGAAAAAATATGGAGTGAGAAAGCATTAACTTTTGTGCAATAAGTTTCAACAGCTTGCATTCGTTTCTTTATTTCTCTGCTTTTGAAATTACCTTATCTCCTGTTCAGCCTCCTTATCAACTATAATGGACATTATCAAGGAAACAGCCTGAAAAATGGGTGTATTGATAACAAGAAACTAGAAGAGATTCTGGAAAATTGTGTACTGTCATTACAGGCAAGAAGTTAACACAAAAATATTGCAAACTGCAACCCAGTTAGCAAAGAAAGTCCATTTATTACATGTTCATATACATGCACACACATTTGTTTGCTTTGTGCAGTGAGGCTTCACCTTACTGGCTCTGGTTTTGATATCTTTTCTATCTTAAAGTAGCTTGCTTGCAGTTTCTTCTAGGCTGTATCATGCCATTACATGAAATTCTCTTTATCTTGGAAAGCTGGGTTTGCTGCTCACCAGACTAAGCACTGTTTCCTATCATAATCCTCTCACTCGTCATGCATAATCCTCCACTAGGCTTTAATGTTTCTTGATTTATGGGGTGTTTTCAGCTCCTGTTGACAGGCTGTGTTTTTTATGCCAAGGGAATTAATCCTAAAGTAATTGCAATTTAATTTGGATCAGCTGAGGTCATAGCCAGTTCATAACTAATGTGTTGTGTGCATTTAGTGGATTTTTGTTCTTGGTTAATTTCATTTTCACTCTTCTGGAAACATTTGATTGTTTTCATCTGAAATGTAATTTTATTGGTTATTTTGCACCCAGCCCTCTAGCCCTTACTCATGCAAGTAGCTACATTAACTTCAGTTGCATCAAGTAAGAGTCAATGAATGACCATCTTCATTGCTACCTTCTAGTCAGCTTTATCTTAATATTAGTGTGATGATGGTGCAAAAATATCTGCCAGTAAAAGTTACATATCAACAAAGAAAAATAGCCACTTATGTAGTTGCCTTATATATGGCATTTCAATGTCTGATGAGTTGCATTAGAAACCACACATCAAATAATTTAGCCAGAGGCGGATTAAGGTTTCCTGGGGCCCTGGGCCAGAACAAGTGGTGAGGCCTTCCCCACCCCTTCTACCTGTGGTCCCGCCCCCATTCTGCCCCCTCTATATGTAACCCCACCCCTTTCTTACCTATCCCTCCCTCCCCTCCCATTCCACCCCTCCTGCACTGTGGCCCCAAGCCCAGAGACACTCTGGGCACAGCAGGGAGTGAGAGCTTCCCCCAGCCCTGAGGCTGCAGCAGGTAGTGAGACCTCCTCCAGTCCTGGGACAAGGGTCAGGAGGTGCTGGAGGCTTCCCCTGTGGCTAGCAGGCTTCTGCCGGGATTGGGGGGCACTGGGGGCTCCCTTTGCCACATTGCCTGCCCTGCCTGCCCGGCACTGCCGCTAGGGAGTGGAGTCTGGGGTCGCAGGGGTTCCCCGGCTGATGCTTCCCCCACCACCGTCCTGCCTGCCTGCCTGGCGCTGCTGCTCGGAAGCGGGGTCGGGGCGTGGGGGCTTTCCCTGCCCAGGTTCCGGGGTCCCCAGTTGGCCAGGGCCCCTGGGCACAGGCCCTGTAGATCCAGTGGCTAATCCGCCACTGAATTTAGTTTGTTACCACATTAAAAGATTTGTGGTAAGACAATGGGTATGACTACACTGCCACTGCAGGTGTAATGTCCAGTTTGGGTAGATGTGCATGCACTAGCTTCGATCAAGCAGTGTAGCTGCAGAATGGGAAGCAGCAATCTCATCTGAGACCCTAGGTAAATACTCAGGCAGCTAGCCCACACTGCCATGGCTACACTGGTAGTTTTGGTGTACGAGCTCATTAAAGCTAGTGCATGTACATCTATCTGAGCTGGAAATTATACCTCCCGCTGCAGTGCAGACATACTCAATGTCATGTCATCAGATTTCATTTTGTTGTTGCATGTTGCAGAAGAAATACCAATCGTTCAGTTACAGTTGCTGGAATGTAACTTGGTCAGTGCCTAGCTGATTATTACCTGCCTGATATCTGGTTGTGAAAGTCTGTCAGTGATTTCCTAGATGAGGAAGTGATTTATATTTTCTTAATAAGTGAGTAATTTGGTTCTGTTAGGATAGCAGTGTGGGAATTTCTGTCAAACCATACAAGTGGAATGCCTGTTAAATTTACTTCTGCTTTCTTTGATGGTTGCTTTATCATTTGTCTTCACATATGTATGTTTGTTTGTTTGTTTTGTTTTTGGTTTTTTTTTGGTGTTTGGGAATTCTTATCACTATTTTATGCCAGTTAAACTTAGAAGCAACATATATTGCTTGCCTTACACAGATTTTAACTTGGCATTGGAGTTTCAAGTAAGGAACTTTGAATCACATCTCTTGTGCTGTGACAGGGGATAGTTTTTATTAATCATGAGCTCTTTTGGAACTTGTTTGGCTGCAATATGTACAGCGATTTCACAGAAATTCAGGAAGAGTTAATGTCCTGTTATTGTAACATGTTTCCTGACTACTACGGATCTCTTGTAGATTTGTGCCCTTTCTTGTAAGTTGTTTTTATGCTGAATGATTCCAGCTAAAATGCCCATCAAGTGCCATGGAAATGGTACATTGATTGTAGTTTTTATGCTGGAATCACTTACATTGAACTCGTGTAAACAGAAGAAACTCCATTGAAGTCAATAGAGCTATGCCCATTTAGACCAACAGAGAATTGACCTCCTGTCCACAATGCTCCTTACAGGTGGTCATTCTGATGAGGTTAGAGCATGCAGTTCAACCACAGGCACGTGTTTCTTTTGTACAGGTTGCTTTTTGTCATGATAGCAGCTCTTTAAATAACTACAGCTGTGTATGGCATGATAACCAAAGACACTTCATTTCATTCCTTTAGGGCCTGATCCTGAAAAGTGCTGTGCGCCCTCAGGACCTGATCCAGCAAAGCTCTTAAGTATAAGCATCACTTTACGTACATAAATAGTCCCATTAATTTCAGTGTGAGCTGAGGGTTGTCAGCACGTTGCAGGATCAGACCCTTAGAGACTGTCCTTATTTTGCTTGCCACTTGCAAAAGCACATCTTGTTTGTTTTAACTGATTGTTTCAAGTCTGAGAATGATAAAGGTTCCCTTGTCTTGCATTAGAGATTCCATCTCAATCTTTCAGAGGTGAAGATGTCAACCTGTTCAAATCCAGCTCAAAAGCAAGATTATGCCTGGAGGGAGAGGTTTGGTATAAAACAGAAACTTCTGAATGTGACAGACAGCTAGTCTACCAGCTGATGAGTACATGCAGGCATGGGAAAGGAACTGGAATATTATCAAATAAAATGTGTGCCACAGTTGGACACAAAGGCAATACAGTGAGGTTTTTTGCCTTAAAAATGCCCTGAGATACTCTGAGATGTTCACAAACACTTAGTCAATGAGATATTCAGACACACTTAGGCCTTGATCTTGTAAGATGTGAATCAAGGAGTGCAAGGGTGAGTGGAGGAGATGTATAGGTTCAAGTATGGCTGACCACTGAGCATAGACATCTATACTGTGTGGCAGTAAATCCCAGGCCCATTCCACAGCCCTTTCTTTATTCGAAATCTCACAGGGTTTAACGGGAAGGGGTGTAGGCAGATGTTGGGCATGTGATGAGCCATGGTATTCAGTGTAGGCCCAGATCCTCCAAGGTATTTAGGCACCTAACTCCCATTTATTTCAATGGGAGTTACATGTCTAGTATCTTGGAGGATCTGGGCCGTATCCCTCAGCATGCAACACTGGTGCTTAGTTATGAACTCCTTGTCTGAGCTTTACTTCTGCTACTGGGAGTAACTTGGCAGCCTGGAAAGTAGTAGTCTCATTAATGCAGAATCAGATTCCCTGCTCTCCTGCTACAGGTCATCACTTTTTACCTTTCACTTCCACACTTTTTACCTGCACTGTGCAGAATCAAGCCCTCAGTGTACGTATGCATACGTCTATATCTAAATCATGAAAAAGTTCAGTCAGCACAAAGGATATTACTAGTGCCTCCCATTGCTCATTGAGTACATGTCACTGAATGGCCATATCACCTCAGAAGAGCAGTAATTGTTATCAAGGTAATGTGTGCAGCTAATTAATTTGTAAGACTCTCACCTTGGGAATGGTGCAGTCGTATATCTTTCATAATACCAATTTTCACCCATTTTTCATGGCTCTGATATAAATCTGCATAACTAAAATGTCAGGATTTTTTTAAAAAAGAAGACATACATTTAGACCTGGCTAATCTGTGCTTAGTTTATCTACTCAAGAGACTTTACTAGACACCAGCCTTAATGCCTATACACTATATACTATTGAGTGACTTAGTCGCAGTGTTTAATCCAAATGAAATTGGAATTTGCAAACTGACTTGGATTAACTATGTCTGCCACTGCTAGGTTGCAGCTGTGACATTAAATGATTATGGTTTTAAACAAAAGAGGTTGAATTTTATGTAAAGAATAGTGACTGAATTCCTTAATCTTTTTAGAAGAAGATTTTTAAAAGAACACCATGTCAAAGTCATATGTTTTTTAACTTTCCTAAAATTTCTGGAGGGGCACTGGTTCATGGTCAAAGCTATATTAACGACATTTCCCTTGTACAGTATGTCTGGCCTTCGCATAATCCGCTTAATACTTAATATGTCAAAAAGAAATGTTTCTTTTTTATAATGATTGCAGCACTCCCCTCTCCCAGTTCAGTGGAAAACCCTCAGATTAAAGAATAAAATCTTCTCGCACTTTGCTGACACCATACACTTAACAATGACTGAATGAATTTGTTACAATGATGATAGAAGTATGGCTGGCACAGAGCTAAAATGTCTTTCCTTTTGATAACTTTTTGTTAGAATTTACACCATGTATTCAAACTCATTCCTTATTTGGATGGAGAGAATTATCTGATTTACATCCTATAAATATGTTCCAGCTCAGAGTATGATCAGAATCATTATTATTCCACTACTTGGTACACTTGTTATGCACTAAAGAGTGGGAACATGCATAGCAATGGGTGAACCTCATCTGAATCCATTTAGAAAAGCATCTGGATGTTTATTTGAAGCTGATCCAAACATATGAACCTCTTTGGTCAGGAAAGATGTCTGGAAAGCTGGTGAGAACAGAGTCTTCCACAAGATTCTCAGAGTGAAATCTTGGCTTCACTGATTACATCTACACAGAAAAAAAAAAAAAAAAGACGTGGCAGCGAGTCCCAGAGTCCGGGTCAACTGACTCAGGCTCACGGGGCTCACGTTATGGGCAGCCTAGACATTTGAGCTTGGTCTGGAGCCTGGGCTCTAGGACCCTCCCCCATACCGAGTCAGGAAGGGGAGCTGCAGTGTAGACGTACCTAGTGAAGTCTAGGGCAAAACTCCCATTTCTTTCAATAGAGCCAGGATTTCACACTCGATATTTATTAGTTACCTTGTAATAAACTGTTCAAGATCATTTAAAGTTCTTGGGAAAGTCACTTAGAGCCCTATTTCCCCAGACACCAGGATAATCCACCTGAGATCTGAAACTCCTCACAGTTTCTACACAGTATTCTCTCAAGAAAGCATTGTTTGTCCCCCAGGAAGGAGTCAGGTATCCCCCCACCCCCTTCACCTGGGGATATCAAATATCTCCCAAATCACCCCCTTGCCTCCACTCTGCCATCTGACCCAAGGAGCTGCTTCTAGCCCCTGGATGTTCCGATGTGTCCAGGGGCTTTCCCTACTGCGACTGACCCAAAACCCATCTCTAAAGGGGGATTCCACAGCACAGAGGGGAAAGCAATGTAAGTAACCATGGATTCCATTAACTTACACAGCTTTTCCCCACAGGCCTAGCAGGGACGAACCCAGAGGAACCCAGCCAGATACCCTCCCCTTCCAGCTCTGTGGAGGTCGAACCCCACAGAGCTCCCCTGAAAAGGCGTTTGTGGGATCCCAGGAATTGGGGGGAGTGCCAAAGAGGTGGCATTTCCTCCAAGGGCACAGACTCCTTTCTGTGCAGGAGCACAGAGGGGGGCAAAGTGCTGCCCTTTCCCCATGTGTAAAATGGGGATGCTAATAATATATTCATGTTTTGTAAAGCACTTTGCAATCCTCAGCTGGAAGGTGCTACAGAAGTGCTAAGAATCATTGTAAAATGTTAAGTCATATGAGTGAATTTCACTCCTGGGCAGTGGGGCCAATCCAAGGCCTTTGCATCACTTAAATCCCAAAATAGGATCCCTTAAACCTCTTAAAATAGGGCTGCAGTGGTGCATAGGCCTTGTGTGGGGCCTTTGCCTGGGATGAATTACACCCTATATAAAAATGTCGAGTACTATTAGTATTAATGGCTAGTTTCATTTGGCTCAGAAATAGCATGAAGACAGCCATTCTTGAAGTATTTATGTTTTGATCTTAGTAGAAACCAGGCCATACCAACTCCCACACAAATGTAAATAGGACAAAGAAAGGTTAACCAAACTATCTGATCCTCCAAAGAGTTCAAATGGACTTTGAATTTCTCTGTCCCAGTTTGTCCTTCTCTGAAAGAACTATTTTTTTCAGAACTTATTGTCTTTAACCAACAGCATCATAAATGTTCAAATTATTTGTTTTCTCCAATCCCCAGATTCATGTTACTCTCAATCATAGCCTAAACATTGTCTTTCCGAGTGGTGCATTGCAGAATGGACTAATCTCTTTTTTTGGCATAAGAAAAATTATGCAACTCTCACAAAATATTTCCATCTGTCCATGAGTCATCTGTAGTTAATTGGCATGGCAAGTCAATTAGGGATACATTTGCAGCAGAATGCACAGGGAGTTAGACTCCCAACTCCCATTAACATTAATAAGAATCCCAGGGTTCAATGCCCAGGCTCCACGTTACCAATTTCCCTCTAAAGGTCAATAGCAAAACACTTTGATTCTGAGGAATGAATACCAGTCAGATCCGCAATGGATTCACTATTACTGCTCAAACCTCAGTAAGCAGAGGAGTTTATAAACTGATGTGCCTCTATAATTCTGCATGTTATTTGGGTCACACGAAATAATCTCACCATATTAGTCTCTCTTTTCTTAGCAACATCAGTTTTCATAGTTTCCCCTAAGGTGGCTCCGTTCTACCTGCAACTCTCGTCTCATCACCCCAAGAGACCTTTCAGAGAAAACCTTTCACTCAGGAGGAAGTTAGCAAGAGGTTCCATGTACCCAAATAAATGTAATTTGGCTAGTAATTTTCTACTCTTTTCTGTTCTCTGTTATTGAAAGTATTTGTGTTTTTAATACGGACTTTCACCCCATTGCCTAGATTCTCAGACCTGCCTACATCTGATTACAAAACAAGTAGATTTTCAATCTGCACAAAGCGCTGCCTGATGACACGGGGGCTTCCAGCTCCTCCCTAAAAACATACCCCTATGAGTTAATTCATTCTATTGAGCTCCCCATAGCTGCCCATCAATTAATTTTGCCTCCCCTCAGCCCCACATCTTCCCTGCTCCTCGTCCTACAGCTCTAGAGGTTTTCTTCACACTTCCCAGGCCTGGGGCTGCAGGGATGAAGAGAAGAGAAGGGGAGGAGCCAACATATTATCCACCAGAAGAGAATGGGTAGGAGGGAGCAGAGCCTCTCTGAGCTGCTGGACTCTTTCTGTTCCCTTCTCCTTCTCAGCCCCATTGTATCACCTTTCCCCTCCAGCCCTAACAAAAAACTTCTATCTCCTAAGGGGAAAGGGAGAGGTCTGCTTGCCACATACAGCAGGTCTGATTGGAGGCAGGGTGGGAAATGTTGAAGGAGGGGATCCCTGCAGCACTATAGAAGAAACTGAAAATTCTCAAAATTGGCAAGTCTGGATACTCCATGTGACACTCCAGGCACTGTAGGCAGGAAGATTGTGGTGATACCTCCTAGGCCTAACACACATGCATTGGCTTGCATTGTGCCATGATTTTTTTTTTAAATGAGCATTGCTGTTTTATGAATCTGCACAAAGATCACTGGGATTTGCTGGTATCATGTCTGTGCAGGAACGTATTATTTTAGGTCTTAGATGTCACGCATTCAGCATCATGACTTTTCAGCAGGATCAAATAGAAAGAAATGGGCGTCCTAGTTTAAATACAAAGGGACTGATTCTTATCTGCTGTGATTGTGGAACTGCCATAGATGTCAATACACGTCCCATGTGGCAGAAAGAGGTTCTGCTAACTTTGGGACCTAGCAAATGTGCTAAGAAAAATAGCAGAAAAACATATAAAATGTACATTTTTGCTTGATGCGCTCAAGGGCGCTCTCAAATGTATTAGACCAGGGGTTCTCAAACTTCATTGCACCACGACCCCCTTCTGACAACAAAAATTACTGTATGACCCTAGAAGGGGGGACCAAAGCCTGAGCCTGCCCAAGTCCCAGTGCCTTAGGTAGGGGGGGCCAAAGCTGACGCCCAAGAGCGTCAGCCCTAAGTGGGGAGCCTATAATCTGAGCCCCGCTTCTTGGCGGTGGGGTTCGGGCTTAGGCTTCAGCCCCACCATACCTAACACCAGCCCTGGTGACCCTATTAAAATGGGGTTGTGACCCACTTTGGAATCCCAACCCACAGTTTGAGAAGCACTGTATTAGACATAGGTCAGTTTGGTATAAGTGGGTACAAATCCAATGAGAAAGGTAGTTACACCAGGGCTGAATGTGAGCTTTGATGCCATGAAGGTTACTATGTTTTGCAGTTTAGCAGTGTAGGGTCTGGTGCACTAATCCTTCATACAAGTACAATTTGCTTTCTGTAAACAGGACAAGAAGCTTTTGTGTGGGCCGTGAAAGAGATTAAGTTGGCTATTTTAATCACAGGCCTGTATTATGTGAATGCTTGTACGGTATAACTGAGTGGTACATTGCATCGTTTTATGGAAACTGAGAGGCATGTTGTTGATTCATCATATGACACATGAGCACAAACCCAGATAGCCAAAACTGTGAGTTCATCTGTGCTGAACAGCTGAGCATTAATGGCGGGCTGTTCACTACCCCTAGACCACACGTAGCACTCCAGTTCAAGTCAGTGGAAGTTTTGTGTACAGCTCAAGGCTTGAAGATGGCCTTCAGGTTTTAATATTTTGTGAATTGATCTTTTTTATGCAGTTCCATTAGCAAATACTGGCCACACTAGATTCGCTTATAACCACTTTTGGAAAGTCTGGCTGTTAAAAACATGCAAACGTCACTTACATCAGTTTCCTTCTGATTTTTCCCGTATTTATTATTAATTAACATCTGTATTGCAGTAGTGCCTAGGGGCTTCAGCCACCTCTGGGTCCCTTTGCATTTGGCAGTGACAAAGTGAATGACAGTCCCCACCTCCAAAGAGCCTCCATTCTGAAAAATAAAACATAACAGGGGTATGAGACAAACAAGCAAATGGGAGGGAGGGAAGACGGGATAACAAAAACAACAAGATGCTTTAGCATAGACTGGCTGTACGTGGAATTTTTAACGAATCTGTAGCAATAATCACAGTAGCAGTAACTTTCCTGTCCGATTGTTATGTTAACTAATGTTTATCAAAGAAACAAATCTGTAAGTGATAGTGGCTGTCTGACCTAGTTGTACAGACTCCTGTTTTATGACTAGAATTATTTTTGTACACGGATGCAGCGAGCGTAACTCCAAATCTCATTTATGACAACTGTCAGCGAATTCCTGTATATCATAATATTATTAGAATCAATCTCAGTTTAGCTCTAGTCCTATCTGATTAAATGTTGTTTTATGTTTCTCTCGGATGGTGTTCTAGTTTTGTACTGGAGCCATCACCCAAACAGCCAAAGCAATAGTGCAGCAACTTTCGAATCGCAGTCTGGATTTAGCATTTTTTAGTACCTACACCACATAAGTACAATCCCTCTACATGTCCCCGTATAACAGGTAATATTGTTTACACAGCTGAACAATTTAGTAAATGGGAATATTCTGTACAGTAATTTATGCTGTAAAATATGTACATATATCCTTGTAGCATTCATGAATGGTTTGAAGTGCTTTATTTATTAGATCAGGTGGCATTTTCCCCTCATTCTAGAATACTTTAAATTTTTTTTTTTCAGATAAATTAATTTTTGGCTATTTGCTACTACATTTTGACCCAGTTATGGAAAAAATATTATTTACCGTAAATAGCTATTTTTTAAATTTAAGTAGGAATTCACTGTCCATCCAAATAATATATATCTGATTATGACTAAAAGTAAAAATCATATACTCGTATCTGTGTATTATAGTATATGCTAGAAATCATATGCCACATGTGATTAATACGAACAGCAAGAGCTTTAGTAGCTTTCATCTGCTCCATTCTTCCTCTTTGAGACCAAAAACAATAAACCATTTAATCTCAAATGATTCTCAAGAGAGCCCTATTTTCATTCCTTCCTCAGACAAAACTCTCATTGGTTTCAGTGGCAGTTTTGCCTAGTAAACATGCAGCGTAGGGACCTCAAAAAAATAAATGTCTTGCTTCTGAACATTGCTTGTGCTTGGTAGTCATTCAGTTTTGGGGTTTTTTTAGTAAGAAATATAAAGTAAATACTACATCAGTACCATCCTGTATCTCTCTTTCCTTGCTGTAAAAGGGAGGCGCAGGGGAAGAATTACACTCATAAACAACTGTATTTGTTCCACTTCAGTGAGCAAAATAGGAAACTCAAAGTGCATCAGTTCCATTTCAGGTTAAAAATAAAACAAAGGTTTTTTGGATTTCAGTTGCTTTAGAGTGTGTTACACAATTAAACAAATTCACATGTACAAAAATTATGAAATCATTGACAAGTTGTTTTACTATTTGGAGATTTTGCTGTTTCTACAGTTCATACAAAACTCACGTAGCACAGTTTCTGGAATGGTGAAAAATCCTACTGTAATGTAACAGAATGAGCCTTAAGGATTTGTAAGAATAAGCACTTTTATATTAAAAAGTAAATATTAATTCATCAGTAAGATTACTTTTTTAATGTGACAATAAATCATGAAATCGACATCCTTCTGTCTCAATTTTGTCTCATCTGTCTCTTTATTACACATTTTTCAGAGTGAAAAAAATCTCATGTTTTATGTTTTTTTCTTAGCAGTATAATCATCTCTGTTACTGGTTAAGACTTTTGCCCTTCCCCAACTCCAAATAGGGATGAAGTCATTGAAATCTTGGTGTGAATAAAGACTTTTGCAAGTGGGTCATGTTAACAAGGAACAGGGAATGGACTTACGTGATCTCCCAAAGGAAAAAAATATTTTAAAATGAGGCTATGTGTTTTTGGGAATGGAGATGGGAGACTGGGTGATTGACCCTCAGATTGTTTTTAGAATGAGGAGCATGGTGAACAAATAATCAGTCTCAAGTTTTTATAAAGTGATGTTTCATTTAGATTTAAAGGTACAAGGGCTATTAATGGCCTCATTCCCTGCTGAAATTTGTAGGGAGGGGAAGACTACTATCCCCATCATGGACCGAGTAGAGGCTACTTGCAAAGAGATGACAGCAGTCTACAGCTATAGACTAGCAATGTGATATAAGCACAACGTTGAACCAAAACAGCCCTTTCACTGATGATTTCCTGGCCCCTACGTCTTCCCAATGTAAGGTTGCCTTCTCATAGAAACTTTTGACACAGACTTCCTTTCTTGAACTAGCCCTTTAAATTTGCAAAGTCAAGCACCTGCGCCCTTACACGGCCATTTTGCAAACTGGCTGTGCCTTTCTGGCTGGTAAGTATTTCTGGTTTGCCTTTCCTATTGCGGAGGAAATAGCATGATCTCACAAGCAGCCTATGCATGTGGGAAAGGGAAACATCTGCCCCTGCCACCTGGCTGCTGGTGGATGGGTGTTGGCAGAAAGAAGTTATGCAGGAGTGGGGGCAATAGGAGGCAGCTAGACAAGAAGCAGGAGAGAGCAGCAGGAGGAAGGAGCTGGTCCTAGAAACTGGCAGACAGGAGTGCAAATAATTTGCCTGGGGGTGGGACATAGAGGGAATTGCAAGCTCAGGGCGCTCCAGGGCAACCAAAAGATAATATGTAACATACATGTGTACACCAGATAAGCAACAAGTTTTATACATTATGTAACCCACACACCTTCTGTGGTCTTCTGTCCCATGTAGTGGCACTGAGACCACTTAGAGAGAGAGATTAATGAGTCTGCTCTACACTCTCAACTAACAGCTATACAGTGTTTAGCTCCTGTAGTAGAGGTTCATGTATTCACCTCTAGAGATCCCAAGTTGGATCCCACCTGCCGACGACTGGGGTCTGTCAGTGTTACAAGTAGGGGCTCATCTGAGATTTCAACTGGGAAGTCTCTGAAGCACGGGTCGCGCTTCCTCAGCTAGGGGAAGTATGTAACCCACACACCTCCTGAGTGTGGTGTTCTGTCCCATCTAGTGAAACCAAGACCACTGAGAGAGAGATTAAGGAGTCTGCTAACAGCCAGTTGGCTTTTAGCTCATGCAGTAGAGGCTCATGCATTCAGCTCCAGCGATCCCAGGTTCAATCCCACCCGCTGACAACCGGGGTCTGTTGGCGTTACAATTGCATTTACATGACTCATCAACTGATATGAAAATGACCCTTTTGTACTAATCTGCACACAAAGAACACATAAAACTTATGAGCTGTTCTCACCCCTCAGACACACCTTGTCCATTCTGCATGGGAGGGGTGTTCATAAACATGTGGGCCAGCCTTCTCGGACTTCTGTCACAGAGTCTGGGTGGTTCCGAGAAGGAATTCCAGGACAGCCAGTATTGGGTGAGCATCTGCCATGAAGTGTAATGAGTACACTGGTGAGTACACTGTTTGGCTGCCCTACACATATGCCCACAACTAACCGGAATTTAGGACCATGTTTCTAATGATGCATTATAGCAAGCAGTGGACCCAGTTCTGCCTTCAGTTCCACAGATGCTACTTCAGTTGGACCAAATTCAAACTCTGACTTTCAGTGGAACTACACCTGCTTGCATTAAGCCTGAATTTGGCCCCTTAAATACAGGAGTTCAATTTCAAGATCGGAAGTGGGTCTGCTGCTTGGATTCTGCAGCCCTGTATAGCGTACATGTGAGCCGTACAATTCCTAATTCAGCCTATAACTGCATTCCCTTATCAGCTTTGTCCATTCATTGTCAGACAAAACAGCCAGGCACCAGAGATGTTCATAGAATCAAAGTGGGGGCATGGCTCAGCATTCATGTTATGATCCCTGTAACCGGCCCAGATGGGGGAAGCTAATGATCCAACCAGCGGACCACATTCAGTGATGAATCCTGGTCATGTGCCATCTGTGGCACATTGCGCATACACTAAGAAGAATATAGAGTCAAAGACCAGAAGAGACCATTACAATGATCTAGTTTTACCGCCTTCATAAAACAAGCCATAGAATTTCATCCAGGAATTCCTTTATCAAAGCCCAATAACTTGAGAAACTAAAGATAATCTTTTAGAAAGACATCCAATCTTGATTTGAAGAAAACATTGTGGAGAATTTACCAAATGCTTTGGTAATCAGTTCTACTGAATAATTACACTCATTTTAATAATTATTGTCTTAGCTCCATTTTGAATTTTATTAAACTCAAGTGCTGATCCAGACCAAAATCTAAAGCTGGAAATGGAATATAAATATTAATGTATTTAAAGAAAAAGGTTTCAGGAAAGAAAATTGCAATTTAGAAGCATGGCTTGGATCCAATTTAATTCAACCAAGTTTAGAGTGATATTTACCACCCAAAAATTAACAAAAGGATGTGATCTTGTTTTCTAAGCCAGCATTCCAAATGAACTCACTAAACAGAAAATATGGCTACAAGTGCAACTACCGTGTGGAACCAGTCATGGACCATATTTCCCTCTTGGTCTTTGTTTCAAACTCCTATTCATGTCAATAGAAGCTCTGTATTCTGAGAGGAATATGAACCACTTTTACAGCCTGATGTTTCTTAAAATGAAATTCAGGTGTCCCAGCTTTCTAAATAAAGATTATTGGTTTCAGTAATCCTGTACCATAGGTAACAAGTCAATACAGGAGGGGTGTAAGTATCTTCCAGGACAATCTGTGCAGATACTCGGGGGTTGATTTTCTCCTCACATGATCTTTGTGCAGTCATTTACTAGACACCATTGCTGCAAATGGGGGAAGGTGTGTGTGTAAAAAGCTACCACTGGTGTACATGTGTAAGGAATTCTGATTTGGTAGCACGTATACCTACTCTGCACTCATTTTACATTATTGTAAGTCAGTGTTTATCAAACTGGGGTCGCCGCTTGTGTAGGGAAAGCCCCTGGCAGGCCGGGCTGGTTTATTTACCTGCCCCGTCCGTGAGTCCAGACGATTGCAGCTCCCACTGGCCGCGGTTCGCTGCTCCAGGCCAATCGGAGCTGCTGGAAGCGGTGCAGGCCAAGGGACTTACCTGCCACCGCTTCCAGCAGCCCCCATTGGTCTGCAGCAGTGAACTGTGGCCAGTGAGAACCACGATCGGCCGGATATGTGGAGGGGGCAGGTAAACAAACCAGCCCGGCCCGCCAGGGGCTTTCCCTACACATGCGGCAACCCCAGTTTGAGAAACACTGTTGTAAGTGACTACATAAGTTATGTAACAGTGGAGAATCAGGTTCTCTCACCTCACACTACAAGCACGTGTTAGTTTCTCCCATTTTAAAAATCCCACTTGCTTCTCTAACTACTGCCCCTTCGTCCTTTCATCTCTAAACTCACTGAAAATGCCATTTACAATTGATATCTGGAATTCCCCTCCACCAATTCCAACTGAGATCCTCACCGATTCAGCTTCACCCCTTGTATTATTCTTGGCCTGTCAGCCACCTTCAAAAGTCAGCCATGCTCCTCTCCCTGAAATCTTGCCCTTCCTTGGCTTTTGTGACTCTGTCCTCTCCTGGTTCGCCTCTTGTCTCTCTAATTCCTCCTTCAGAAGGTCTTTCAGTGGATCCTCCTCTTCCCCCTCGCCCCAACTCTGTGGAAGTGCCACGAGGCTCTGTCATTGGACCCCCCCTTCTCTTCTCCCTCTGCACCTTATGTCTGGGTAACCTCTTCTGTGAGCATCTCTATCCAGAGGACTCACAGATCCATCTCTATGCAGAGGACTCACAGATCCATCTTTCTACTCAAGAATTGTCTCCTTCTGCCCAAACTGAAATCTCAGTTGGTTGCCTCTTATGTCTAGCCATCTGCTCAAGTTTATCCTGGCTAAAATAGAGCTCTTAAGCTTCTCTCCAACCCAATACCGCTCTGCTACCTCTTTTTTCAATTACTATGGACAACATCTCAATTCTGCTTGTCACTCAGGCCCATACCCAGGGAATCTGCTTCAACTCAGACCTCTCGCTAGTTTCCCTCTGTAGTTCCTCATACTCAGCCTAGGTCTAAATATTGTTTATTCTTTCTGCATATCTCTAAGATACGACCTCTCCTAACCTTCCATACAGCCAAAACTCTCATCCAAGCTCTCACCAGCTTGCATCTCAATTACTGCCCATCTCTCTGGCCTTGACAAATGGAGTCTTGCTTCACTCATGCCTATTCAGAATGCTGCTCCAAACATCATTCACCTAGCTTGTCACCTCTCTCTTTTAATCTGTCCACTGGCTCTCCTTTTTCTATTGCATCAAACATAAGCTACGTGTCTTCACTTTCAAGGCACTTCATGATCAGTGTTCCCTCTCATTTTTCCCACCAATGCGCGTAATGAATTTTGTATCACACATCACCTCCATATTGGTGCACATAACAAAATTCATGTGGTGGCGTGAGGCCAAGGGGTTTGGAGTGTGAGAGGGGGCTCAGGGCTGGGGCAGAGGGTTGGGATCCAGGGGGGTGAGGGCTCTGGATGAGGGTGCAGGCTCTGGGGTGGGTCTGGGAATGAGGGGTTTGGGCTGCAATGGGGCTCCCTGGGGCTACAGTGGGGAGAGAGAGACCTCCCCCCCAGTTCGCTCTCCCTGAAGCAGCACCTGGGCTGGGTGGGAGAGGCACCTCTCCCCAGGCCGTGGCAGGTCCAGGCTGGTCTGGGTCAGGGTTGAGGGAGGGGTGCCTCTCCCCTGGCCATGGCAAGATCAGGCTGGGTTGGGTCAGGGCCAGGGGAGGGGCACCTGTCCCTTTTTGTTCAGTGCCTAGGGGATCTTGGACTGTGACTATGGCTCCTAGGTGCTATGGTCATAAAAATAAATAATAATATTGCATAGTACTTTAAGAGGTGCATGAGTGAGGTGAGCGGGCATCAGGTTTCCTCAGCCCACCTGGAGCAGGGCAGCAGTAAAATGGCTGCAGGCAAATAGGAGTACTGGGTATAGAGAGTCACTAGGCAAAAGGTGTATGTCTGAGTGTAGTACTGGCAGGGAAGGGATGGCTACACCTTTGCAAAGGAGGTGTATGGGAGATCCTGACTCCTCAAACCCAATAATGCGGCCATGCTTTTCAAAACTGGCTGCCTAAAACAAGGCTCCTTAGTCCATATTTAGGCACTGTGACGAGGTGTGCATATCCTGCACAGGGCCAGAAGGGGTTAATCCCACACTATGGATGGAGAAAGTCCTGCCCCTCAGACAGTACTGGGCATGCTCCAAGTGCTATGCTGTATACTAGCGAGCAGCCCGGCTCAGTCTGGAGGGACTGCTGGAGAGGCAGGACCTTTGGTGGAGCCTCCAGCTGAGGAGCCTTCACAGCCCTTGCCTGCGGGAGCCAGAGATCTGGATTGAAGATCTGTAGCCAACTGAGCCCCAGGGAATTATCTGTGCTGAGGAGCTTGGAGACCCCAATGCCCCATGGACTGCAGAATCAGGAAGTGCGGTAGGAAGTGACCCAGGGAGGGTGAAAAAATGGTATCTCCCACCCGGGTGAGGTCAGTGTGTTTTGGTGGGATTCCCCACTGACCCAGTGATGGACCACTCTGCCACTGTTAGGGCCCTGAATTAGGGCCTGGTGGAGTCGGGTGGGCCCAGGTCCCCCTACCCAGGCTACTAATCTCCCTCCCCCCACTACCCCCTGTGACAGCCCCTTGGTTATTGGCCCACTAGGCCTCATTGCCCTGTATCTGAGGGCTGCTATATTGATGCTGGCTGCTAGGCCACCCTAACCCGTACCGGAGGGCCGCCATATTGACTCTGTCCGCTTGGCCATGCTGCCCTGCACTCGAGGGCCACCGTATTGATCTGGCCCTTGGACCTCAGCGTAGTGAGACCCAAGACAGTCGGGTAGGCGGTAACCGTGGTGTCCACACTCCCACTAACCCCCTCACTGGAGGCAGGGTGTGCATACATCGCCACAGGCACCTAAATGTGATCTGATTGTCAAGAGAGCTACCACTGACTTCAATGGGAGATGCTGGGTACTCAGCACTATTAGAAATCAGATTACTGATTTAAATGTCTAAATATGGGCTTTAGAGATAAACTTTAGAGATTTTTTAAAAAAAAAAACTTTAAAAACAAAACAAAAAACCGTAACCTACTCCTTTCAAAAGTAAATGTCTCCTCACACCTCTGCTCAAGCAATGTGCCTACTTCCTGAATGCCTTGTAGGAGGTCTAACTGAGCCTTACTTTTTAATGAAATAAAAAGCTAGACTCTTGGAGAAATGATGAGCAGTGACTAGCCAGGGTGAATGCAACAGTGTCCTCTAGCTTGGCAACTGGCAGCAGTCTAGCTAGTCAAGTTGTAGCTTGTGCCGATTCAGCTGATCATTTTTATGGCTAGCTTCATGATGTTGTGTCTGATAGAGGAAAGTCTGAATGGGACAAAGATAATTCTTTCAATCTACCATAAACTTTGTCAAGACTAGAATTTAAAGGTGTGATTTAGTCATGTTATCTAGCTTGTTTTAATTAACACCTTCTAAAACTCTAGTCAAGATAAGGCAAATTGAACTTTAACATATAGTAAGCTGGTCAAGTTAAACTCTGTGGCGGAGAGCGGTGTTAGGATTTAACTTAGCCAGTTTAGCCCATAATGAAGTACAACTTGCCTTGTTTTGACTAGTAATTTTGAAGAAGTAAATATGAACTAACACTACTGTATCCTAGTCAAGACAAAGCCAGAGTGAGGGACCCAGCTGTGCTTTGGCTGAAGGAGGACACTTCAATTGAGATAGAATGGTCATCTAATCTAAGCAAAAGAGCCTTTATTAAAAAATTAGGATCCGACCATAAACAGGGATTTTTAGCTCTAACATATTAACCGGGGAAATTTATGCAACTGTACATCATCACCGTCTGGAAAAAGAGAAACATGGATGGAAAAAAGAGAACAGATGTGCATTAGTAGTTTTGGGATATATTGTCTTTTCTGCCAGGCTTTTTCTGACCTAGATCACCTCACTTAACCTCTCCGTGCCTCAGTTTCTCCATCTGTAACATAGGGATAGTGCCACTTACCTACTTCACAAAAGGCCATGAGCCTTTAATTAATGTTAATAGAGAGCTTTGAGCTCCTTGGATGGAAGGCAAAATATTGTTTGGATTACACAATTTTTCCACATATTGTGAAAACAGTATAGAAATGTAACAGACGTTACCCCAATTTTTACCCAATTTGGATTTTCTATTCACCTTCTGGTTCCAAGGATCCATTCTTTAAGACATGCAAGTGGTTTGCCAGACCCAGCTGACTCTTGATGATATAGCAGGTGGCATTCAGATAAAGTTGTAATTCTTTTAGTAATTAAGAAGAGATGCTGCTAACCAGTGTTTTCCTCATTTTTAACAGAGCTGCAGTATTATTCCCATCCTGGCTGTAATAGTCACTAAATATACATTTGTTAATTGGAAAGATACTTCCCAATATCTCTAATTAATGTCCTTTTTGGTTAGCACACCAGAATTAAATGTGTGTGGATTTCTGTACGAAATAATGAAAGTTAAGCACTAAATCACTTTTGTGGAATTTACTATGAGCCAAATGCCTAGGTTATCGCTTAGCTTTTACTCATGCAAGCTCTCCCAGCCCTCACTGGGTGTTCGCTTGAGTAAGGTCTGACTTTAATAAAAGAAGTTTTTGCTTTACTATGCTTTCTAATTTAGGAAAAATAGACTGACATCTTCTCTTGCTCCCTACATTCCGTAGAGAAATTTTTCATGTCCACTGTAGCAAAGTGGCCTCCCTTGGAGATTAACAGCGAGGGAATGCCAGACACCCCCTGATGGGTGGAACAGGAAAGCCACGCCTGCCAGGAGAGGGGTGGGACAGGAACAGGAAGTATAAAAGGCGGGCCTTGTAGCTCAGTTGGGTTGAAGCTGTTGAGGGAGGCATGTGATTCCACCCTGTTACTGGAGCCAGAGCCCACTAAGGACTTCTGCTGTCCCAAGGACTTGTCTGAACTGCTTGAGCTACCAGACACACCTGATACTAAGGAGCAGCTGGGAGTACCACCAGCAGTGTACCCAGGGGAGACTGAGCACAACCCCAATAGGGTAGGAAGTGGCCCAGGGACAGCTGACTATGGTCTGGCTGGGATGCTGCCTGAGTCTGGTTCAACATGTTGTGGCTGGATCCCTGCTGAGCCAGTGGCAGAGCACTCTGCCACTGTTAGGGCCCTGAGCTGGGATGTGGTGGAGTCAGGTGGACCTGCATCCCCCAACCACTGGCCACCCCACCCTTGGACAGGAGGCCTGTGTGAGTATACCATCTGTGGAGCTAGCCCCGCAGAGTGTGTTGGGTGCTCTGCCCTGCCTGAGGGCCTGGGGCCGTGGACTATATCTGGCTATACCAGGGATGGGCAAACTTTTTTGGCCTGAGGGCTGCATTGGGTTTTGTAAATTGTATGGAGGGATGGTTAGGGGAGGGGATTGTGGCCTGGCCCCCACCTCCTATCTGCCCTGCCCTCTGGGACCCCTGCCCCACCCAACCCCCCTGTTCCCTGATGGCCCTGCTGGGACCTTGTCCCATCCTCACACCCCTGTCCCCTGACTGCCCATGGACCCCTGCTGCCCCATCCAACCCCTCCTCTCATTCCTAATGGCCCCTCTGGGGTCCCTGTCCCATCCATCCACCCCTTCTCCCTGTGCCCTGACTGCTCCTGGAACACCTGCCCCCTGCTGCCCCATCCAACCCCCCCTCCTTCCTGACTCTCCCTCTGGTACCCCTGCCCCCATTCAACCCCCTGACCCCTATCCACACCCCTGCCCTGACCACCATCCCAAACTCCCTTGCCCTCTATCCAACCCCCCCTGCTCCCTGCCCCCTTACTGCGCTGCCTGGAGCACCAGTGGCGCTACAGCCACGCCTCCCGGCTGGAGCCGGACCACGCTGCTGCTACCAGCACAGACTGGGTCAGACCGGGCTCTGCAGCTGCGCTGACCCAGGAGCTCACAGCCCCGCTGCCCAGAGCATTGCACCGGCCGCAGAGCGAGCTGAGGCTGCAGGTGAGGAGGAACAGTGGGGGAGGGGCCGGGGGCTAGCCTCCCGGGCCAGGAACTCGGGGACCGGGCAGGATGGTCCCGTGGGCTGGATCTGGCCTACGGGCCATAGTTTGCCCACCCCTGGGCTATACCCTGCCTGCGGGTTGGGCTTTAGACTGTTTGCTGCACCACCAGGCCTGAGGGCCTGGGCCCTTGGCAGGGCCGGCTCCAGCATTTCTGCCGCCCCAAGCAAAAAAAAAAAAGCTGCCATCGTGACAATTGGAGGAAAAAAAAAAGCCATGATCGGCGGCGGCAGTTCAGCAGCAGGTCCTTCGCTCCTAGAGGGAGTGAGGGACCTGCCGCCCCCGAATTGCCGCAGGTGCCGCCCCTCTCCCTTGGCCGCCCCAAGCACCTGCTTGTTAAGCTGGTGCCTGGAGCCGGCCCTGGCCCTTGGACAGGGCTGGCTCCAGGTACCAGCACACCAAGCGCATGCCTGGGGCGGCAAGCCGTGGGGGGGCGGCCTACCGGTCGCTGTGAGGGCAGCAGTCAGGCTGACTTCGGCCACATGCCTGCGGGAGGTCTGCTGGTCCCATGGCTTTGGCAGCGGGTACGCCAAAGGCATGGGACCGGCGGACCTCCCACAGGCATGCCGCCAAATCCGCGTTACCAGCAGACCTCCCGCAGGCACGCTGCCGAAAGCCGCCTGACTGCCGTGCTTGGGGTGGCAAAATACAGAGAGCCGCCCTTGCCCTTGGATGACTCACTGCTCTACCCCACAGGAGGGATCAAGCCATGAGACTGCTAACTTCCCCCTTGTCAGACTGTTTTCCAGGGGTGTGACAGCAAAGAGATGTGGCCGTCCTCAGAGATTGACGGCCAGAGAGGGCCACACATGCCTACAAGCCTACATCCACTCTTACTTACAAAACATAAAAGACAACTCCAGCTTTGAGCAAACTGCTGAGCAAAAGCTCTATTTAAACAATGCTAAGGGGATAAATTAAGATCACAAAAGCAAGAGTATTCAGGTTTCAAGGCAAACTTTTTTTACCTACTCTATCGTACTTACATAATGACACATGCTTGAAGAATGGGATGATTTTTAAATACTTTAGGACAGCGATTCTCAAACTGTGGGTTGAGATCCCACAGTGGCTGGCGTTATACTTGCTGGAGCCAAATCATAAGCCTGAACCCCACTGCCTCGCCCTGGGCAGCGGGGCTCAGGTTATAGGCCCCCCACTCGGGGCTGAAGCCCTTGGGCTTTGGCTTTAGGCCCCCTACCTCAGGAGCGGGGCTCAGGCAGGCTCAGGCTTCAGTCCTCCCTCCTGGGGTCATGAAGTAGTTTTTGTTGTCAGAAGGGGGTTGCGGTGCAGTGAAGTTTGAGAACCCCTGCTCTAGGGTAAAACTCTACTGTGCACAATTGTCCACCTGGAAATCCACAGCCAATAGCAGCAGCATGGATGGGGTGGGCATCCTCATCCCACAAACCCCTGGAAAGACTGCTCTGCAAGAATGATTCACAGGGAGCCACTGGGGAAAGATGATGTGGATGTCAGAGCCCAGTAGCTATATTTATCTGTCCAGACCTTGCCCCAGCCATGGAGCCCACGCTCACGACCTCACACAGATTTTGTGCTCCTACCAGAAATAATCTACATGGGGGCATAAGCAAAGAGGCTTGGTAGCGCTACAAGATGACACATTAATATTACTTTTGCAGCATATATTTGTACTAATTTGCCAGGTGGTTTTGCCTCTTTCCACATGCTGGCCAGAAAATGTCTTTGTGTGTGTTACAATCTGAGTAGGCAGGCTGATAGGATTCTCAGTTAAGGGCCTCCTGCCTGCCTAGCACTCTCCTATCTTGGGAGATTCCCCTGCTCCCCTTTAAGCTGTATAGCGATGATGGACTATATACCAAACTCTGAGATAGGTGGCTCCATCACACCCCAATAATACAAAGACTTAATGTCACAATGTAGATAGCTAGATAATCCCAAATTGTCCTATAGCCCCCTTCATAGTTACCTGTAGGTGTCAGAGTTGCTGGTGGAAAAAAATAAGGGACCAGAGGATAACATAGTATGGGGGATGGGAAGCAGATGAATATTGAGGGGTGGAGTTATGTAGGGGCTTGAAAGCAAAGATATAAAGTTTGCACTTGATGCAGTGGAGCAAAGAGAGCCAGTAGCAGAATTCAAAGAGGGGAGGATATGGTCAGACTGATGGGTAATGAAGACTTCTTTGATAGCAGTGTTTGTACAGAACAAAGTAAGGCAATGCGTGCGTCCAGGATGCCAGAGGAGGCAGTTGCAGTAATTAAGACATGAGATGGCAAGCTAAGTATTGACTGCCTGAACATCACTGTAGCCAGCTCAATGAAGACATCTGCTCAATGTGCAGCTGCAGTCAAAAAAGCTAACTAGATGTTAGATTGTGTAAGGAATGAGATGGTGAATAATATAAAGGCGTTTAATAGTCTCTGTATGAATCAATGGTTTAGTCTCATCTACAATACTGTATGCGGTACTGGTGGTCACCATATCTCAGAAAGGGTATTGCAGAACTAGGTAGGGTTCAGACCAAGACAACAAGAATGATCAAGGGCATAGAAATAATATATGAAGAGAGATTGAAAAGATGGGGATTGTTTACCTTAGAAGACTAGGAGGAGACATCATAAATGTACATAAAATAATGAATGATCTAGAGGATAGATCAGGAACTTCTATTCTCCCTGCCTCAGATCACAAGAACAAGGGAACATTCAATGAAATTAAAAGGTAGGGAATTCAAAGCCAATAAAAGGAAATACTTCTCTGCCAGTGCAGCTTCACTGGTGGTGGCTATGGCAGAAACTGTAGTCTAGCAGCACAAGGCATTTTTACCACTATGTCATCCAACTCTGAGCTGCTACTGGTGAATTGTAGCAATGATGTTTGCTAGTGTACCACAGCATCAGTTTGCACTTGATTCAGGTTTGATATGTAAAGGCTAGAAGCTTTTTTTTAATTAAAAAGATTCTGAAGATGCTGATCAGCTCCTCTGCTTACCTCGCATGGCTGGCCACTGACTCCTCTCACAAACCTGCAGCTTACTCTAAGCACTCCTCATGCCTCTACTCTCTTACCCATCAGTTGCCTGCAGGCTGTATGGGTTGCTTTCCTCAGTCCTTCCTACTGTCAATCAGCGTCTGTCACCATGTTTGTTCACACTGCCCTGCCTCCAGGTGGCCAAGTGCTCTCAGTCTTGCTCCTCTTTCCCCAGCTTTGGCCACCCCACCAAGCCCCCATTGCTCACTTGTTTTTGTTTTTTTTCATTAGCAGCAGCTAGATTGCTTTCTTCTTAGTGTTCCCACTCTGAACCTGCTTCTCCCCTGCTGCTTAGTAGCATGTTTCCCATCTGCTCTAAATGGCCTACTGCAAGAGGAGGTACAACCCATCCTGGGGCCAACTTCTTAAGGTCCCAGGGTGTCCACTCACTTTCCTCCTGTCCTTCCTTCCCCCTCCCCCCCCGACCAACCTATGTCCTTCATGTCTCATGTTGAGGAAGGGATCTCTGTAATGAACTTGTACAACCAAGACCCCGCACAAGCCAAAAAACTATTGAAGCTGAAATGTTAGAGTTCCCCACACACCCCATAAACTACTTTACCGTTTATCTGTAGGTCCTTCATTGGCCTGCTTCTTCTGAAATGAATTCATGTGCCTCAAGCCCATATATCATTTTGCTTCATACACTGTCCCTGGTAACATGTTCCCTGGGCTATATTCATCCCTGATGTAACCAGGGCCAGCTCTGGCTTTTTTTGCCGCCCAAGGCAAAAAAGCCTCCTGCCGCCCCCACCCCCAGCGTGGCAGGGGAGGGCGCCGAGCCCGGCCGCGCCGCTCTCCCCGACCGGCCAGAGTGCTGGGGGGAGGGCGGCGAGCCCGGCCGGGGCTCCGCTCTCCCCGGCAGCCGGAGCACCGTGCCACCCCCCTCCAGGTGCCGCCCCAAGCACAAGCGTGGTGGGCTGGTGCCTGGAGCCGGCCCTGGATGTAACTCAATAAAAGCATATGTTCAGTGCCTTTTTGTGAAGTATCTCCATGTGTGTTCTCTATTCAGTGCTACTTTCCTAATTTTTAACCGCTTAGAAATATAAACATAGTCTATTGATAGTAGTCACTATCATCATTTGAAAACTTCTGTTGTCTCTTTTCGACCTGAGCAAATAATCTCTAATGTTAACCTTAGAACTGAGATCATTCAAACCATTCGATTTTAGCTGCCTTATGCTACACCTGCTCGAAATACAACCTTCCTGAGACAGTGACCCAAACTGCATACACCATTCTAGGGAAGTCTAATAATTGTCTTCCAAAGGGCTAGTATTGCCTATTTTGTGGTTTTTATAGCTCACTGCTCCATCAGTCTAGCATCTTCTGTGCACAGCTGCAATAAAAAAGGCAAACAAGTGACCGTTTCTACAAATTTTTTCCCCACAATAATCCCCCAATTCTTTCTCTGATCAGTGTGCTGTATTTAGCACACATTCCCTGCTTTTGCTCTTTGTTCCCAGACTAATTACTTTTCATTTTCTACACTGCGCAGCATTTGCCATCTGCTGGCTCATCAAGTAAAGGATCCAAATCCCTTTTGAATACGCTTCCATTGTTCCTTTATTTTCTCTGTCTTCAGTTTTACTGTCAGAACAGTACAGATTTCATACAAGCAGCTCAGCTGATGTACTTTTGAAGCAGGAGCCTGAGATCCATAGAATTCTCTTACACACTATATCGTCTCTCACTGGATCTACACCTTCCTCCATTCATAAAGAAGACTGTCAGTTTTGGCATATATTATTAAACTCACATATGCTTCATGCTGTTTTGAGATAAACTGTGGCTTGAAGCCCCAGCCCTGCAGTGGGGATGGTGCAGAGCAGTGAATTGTGAGACTAGCGGATAGGCTGGATAGCCTGCTAGAGCTTCCAGGGTGCATAGCTGCTGTGTGCCAACCTCAGAGTGCAGCATGCTCTTCCCTGCCTGGCTGGGCAGCTCTGCTACCTGGCACTGAAGGGACAGGGTGTCAGGGGGACCCTGTGTGTCAAGTGGGGCTGCCCCCGTTGGCCCAGTGCAGGGTTGGTACACCCCATCACACAAGCATAGGGTCTCCCTGTGGGATCAGGGAACTGCAATAAGAAGGGCTCAGGACCCCTGGCGTGGCCAAGCAAACAGTCTGCAGCCCCTGGGCGGGGCAGAGCAAAGCAAACCATCTATGGCTGCTGAGCCTCCTGGCTGGGGCAGGCAATAGCAGTTGGGGGTTCTGACCCCCCCAGGAGGGTCAGAACAGTCTGTAGTCCCTGAGCAGGGCAGAGCAGACAGACAGCAGCCACCTCTAGTGGCAAGTGGGGGGAGGGGGTAGGGGAACCTAGGCCCACCCTACTTTACCAGATTATGACCCAGGGCCTGTGAAGAAAGGAAATTCCCAGTTACGAGTTTAAACATTGGCTTCTAATACATTGTCTGGGTCATTTTTTACCACAAGGTGCATCTCAGGCATCTCCTCGGCTGGCAGGGGCTTGAAGTCCCAGTTAGTCTCCACCATTAGCTGCTCATCCGCCGCGTAGTCCAGGTCCACAGTTCCTACCACTTGGAGAGTTGCAGGCACCGGCAGCACACATCCTACATCCTTCCTCCTCAGCCAGCCCAGACTAAATGGGGCGGCCTCCTTTTTTCTGTCCTTTCCACCTGGAGCATGTGCAGAAGGGGTAAGGAGGTATGGTCTCCTGGACCCACAGTGATTGATCAGGCCTGGTTGGCCCAATTCAGAGTTGGTGCACCCCATCACACAGGGCTACAACCTTGCCTCTCCCCTGCCCCTTTTGGGATAGTTATTGAACCTAACTAGGGGAGTACAGGATTGCAGTTGTGTCTTGCTTTCTATCAGGACATAAAAGAACCTTGTGCCTCACCGCTCTTGAGCTACCCATGCAGGGGATGGCAACAGTTTGGCCCCATAGGTAAACATTCCCATTTTCCTCAGACCCCACAATGTAATTTCGAGATCTAAAAAACTCCTCTTCATGGCTAAACTCATACAATGAATGCAGTATCCACTTCAGAAACATCAGATATGTGGGCAGAGCAGCAAGGGGTGTAGATTTGGTTTGTATCTGTCTTTGTGTGCAAATTGTGGAAGAATGGTACAGGGTGAGCACTGGTGCTACTAAAGCTGGAAAGAGGTGTGCGTTTCACTTAGCTGATATGTATTCCACACACCACACTGTTTTCTTTGGAAACTATTCGCTTTGCAACAGAAATCTGACCTAGAGGATTCCTAAGATTAATTACATCATTTGTGGCTTTTCTTTTGTGTAACACTTTTGGAATGCATTGTCTGGGATAATGTACAGGTGAACAGTCTTTTGGTTTATCTGTTGAGACAATATCTGTTGCTGTTACCTGCATGTACCCTGGACATGATTCTAAGAGAAGAATTAAAAAACTGTTAATCAGAAGACCATAGGCCTCCTTCTCCACTGCCTTGCACACCGTGTATTCATTTATTTATGTGCAAAGCACACACAAAGCGGGTGCAAAACTCTAATGAATCAAAATAACATTTTACATAGCTTTATGATCACTAGAAACATGGCTATGCAAGGAGCAAGACAATGGAGAATCAGGCCCTGTGCTTTGCAACTGGAACAAGGTGCTTTGTATGGGGACCACTCACTTAAATATGGTCCCTGATCACAGGCTACTTTTTGGTATGGCTCAAAACCATTGTTAGGATTATATCTAATTTATTTCTTCAAGCTGTGATCCCATTTCCTCAAATTCCACATAAATGGGGAAAAGCATTCTGTTTCAGGATAATTTGGCTATGTATTATATTCCATAGCCAAGTCTAAATAGGATTCTATAGTTAACAGAAGACAATGCCTGAATCATTCTCGGACTCCTTAGACCAAATAGTAAGGCTAATGTCTTGAAAAAAATCTGACTGTAGATGCTTCCATTTTGAGTGCCCAAAGTAAGATATTTTGGGCTTGATTTTCAGAGATGTTGCATATTCACTGTTCCTATTAACATCAACTCCCTTGTAGGCTAGAGTGGCATATACAGAAGATCATTGCTCATCCTTAGAGATACTATTCTGTTAATGACTACACTTAAACTGGAGAAGTTCATTATAAGTATAGATAGAAATCCTTCCCATAGTTCTCCTCCTGGGCTCAGATTTTCACAGACCGTTTCATGTTACAGACATGACATAATTCAGTTTAATTTCCCCTGAGTAGAGAGGTACAAAATTAAGAGCCATGCCAGGCCAATGATAATGGAAGTTAGCTTTTATTTAAAAATAAAACGGGACAATCCTGTTTTGAATGCCCTTGTCCAAATCACTGGCCAGGGCCGGCACCAGCTAAGGAAGCAGGTGCTTGGGACAGCCAATAAAAAGGGGCAGCACTCTGTCCGCTATTGGGGCAGCACGTCCAGGTCTTCAGCGGGAATTCGGTGGCGGGTCCCTCAGTCTCTCCTTTTTTGAGCTACCGCCGAAGAATGGAGTGGTGCGATTAAGCTGCCACCAAAGTGCCGCCGATCGGCTTTTTTTTTTTTCCCCCCCACCGCTTGGGGCGGCAGAAAACCTGGAACCGGCCCTCTCACTGGCCAAGCTTGTCAGGCCTTATGCTCCATTAGCAACATCCATCTGTCTGTCTGAAATGCAGTAACTTTTGAACGCTGAATCCAACCAGTTCCAAAATGTCAGGGAACATCTTAGACATCAATTGCCTGAACCCTATTGAATTTGGGGACAACTGGAACACCAAAGATAGAAACTGTGGGACCCAGGGAGCCACTGTTATCTGTTGATGGACCCCATTAACACCTTGCAGCATAACAATACCCCCGGTCATCCTCCTAATATAGATTTAACATGTTGAAACCCTGAATGACAGAAGAGAAAAAATTGTTCTCCTTGCAGGGAACTGTGGTGTGGATACTCAGTCAGCAGGGGTAGCCAGAGGCAGAGGAGAGAAAAAAACTTTATTAATTCCTTCCTCCTTTCTAACTTCCAGCCTTTTCAAATTTTGCTCCTGGTAGGGGAAGAGGGCGCCAGCCATCACCTGGTATAGGGAGAAGAGGTGTGGAGTTATAGAGGCCTGGTGGGGATGCTGGTATGGTGGGGAATGGGAGCATGCAGAAACCCTAGTGGATGGGGGGGATATTGGAGGACACTGGTATAGGGGAAAGGGAACACAAAGAGCCCCTAGCAGCAGAAGGAAGGTTAGAATGGGGGGAAGGGAAGGAGGGCATGGATGAAGTAGGAATAGGAACACACCCAGAGCCACTGGCTTAGGGGGGAACTGGTATGGGAAGCAGAGGGAGTAGGAGGCTGTGACAATGCGGTTCTGGCGGAACCCAACTGAGAGTGCCAACTCAGGACAAATTGCTCAAATAGGGCAGTTACAGCCCAAGGCTGGGGTTTTTTCCACCTCTAAGGCAAACCAAACCAGCCAGACTAAGAGGACTTCAGTCTCACCCCACTGGCTAACTGCAAGTCTCACAAGCAATCTCCTTAGATACTCCAGTTTCCCAGTATTACCACCGGTACCACTCGTTATGGGGACAAATGGTTATGAAAACCAATACCCCAGTAAAAGAAAAAGGTTCTCCTGATCCCAAAGGACCAAGCCCCAGACCCAGGTCAATATACAAATCAGATCTTACCCACAAATCACGCTGTTGCCAATCCTTTAGAATCTAAAATCTAAAGGTTTATTCATAAAAGGAAAAAGATAGAGATGAGAGTTAGAATTGGTTAAATGGAATCAATTACATACAGTAATGGCAAAGTTCTTGGTTCAGGCTTGCAGCAGCGATGGAATAAACTGCAGGTTCAAATCAAGTCTCTGGAATACATCCCCCGCTGGGATGGGTCCTCAGTCCTTTGTTCAAAGCTTCAGCTTGTAGCAAAGTTCCTCCAGAGGTAAGAAGCAGGATTGAAGACCAGATGGAGATCAGGCATCAGCCTTATATAGTCTTTTCCAGGTGTAAGAACACCTCTTTGTTCTTACTGTGGAAAATTACAGCAACATGGAGTCTGGAGTCACATGGGCCAGTCCCTGCATACTTTGCTGAGGTACAAGGCGTATCTGCCTTCTCTCAATGGGTCCATTGTATAGCTGATGGTCCTTAATGGGCCATCAAGCAGGCTAGGCAGAGCTAATCTCAGCTTGTCTGGGATGTCACCCAGAAGCATAGCATAAGTTTGCCATACAGACAGTATAGAGCCAATATTCCTAACTTCGACTACAAAACTGATACACACATATAGACAGCATAATCATAACCAGTAAACCATAACCTTGTCCTAGACACCCCATTTGACCCCCTTTATACAAGATTTGGGTGCCACTACAGGACCTTGGTTGCAACAATGATCTATATGGTCCCAGTTTATGTCAATAACGTCACA